>NW_027271030.1:3592500-3627500 GCF_040938485.1 Diadema antillarum | reverse complement strand
CTAAATTCTTAACTTCCATAGCGGGATAGGTATTTCTTATTTTAGATTTGATTTTTATGTCTTTTTTCGTTGTTGTTGTTGTTGTTGTTGGTTTTTTTTTTTTTTTTTTTTTTTTTGGGGGGGGGGGGGGGGTGTCATTTATCAGCTTCTGCTTTGTATACCAATCTTCCATAACGTGTGAGTAGTAGATGTTGTAAAGTATGGAAATGCGCAGAACTTCCCTAAAGTTCATCTTGATAAAAGAATCGCGGTTATTATGATAACAATATCGCGTTTTCAACATCCTTGTTGCGTACAGAGATCGACGAGTGTTTGTCAATGCCTTGTTTGAATGGGGCCACTTGTCTGGACATATTCAAAGGATACACTTGCAACTGTTCGGCGGGGTGGACAGGTCCTACGTGTGAAGAAGGTATAGCGATGAAAATTTTTATTGTAACTTTATATGAATCCATCGTAACTTACATGAATCCAAGCAAACTATAGATGCTCATGAAGAGAATTGTAGGCCTACGTCTTCTGTGGGGATATGTTTATCGTCACACATTCACGTGTGTTGACCTACTCTTTGCAATGGTATCAGTAGGCCTAAGTATTTGACCTATTTTTTATTGTAGGTAGGCCTATATAATATATATTCATATGTATGAATGTGTGTGCGTGTGTGTTTGTATGTATGGATCTGCATTATGCACTATGAAAGGCAATTTTCAAGCATCACATTATATGTCATTTCATAATATCGATTCTTTAAGAACGTCATGATGCTATGTACAATTTTGCTTGATAATCAAATGTGGAATATTGCTATGGCGAAAAGATAGGGTAATACACATTGATTCTTCAAGTCCCTTTGCTTTGCAACCAATATTACGTCACCCTTCTTCACCCCCCTCCCCCCACCCGTGTCTTGTTATTCTGCTCAATCTGAACAGAAATCGATGAATGCGCCTCCATGCCTTGTATCAACGGAAACTGCACAGACCTCATTGCCGAGTATGCATGTCAGTGTCAAGGAGGATGGATCGGAGACATATGTGACATTGGTAACGACTGGAAAATTCATGTCAAAGATTCAATTTTTTTTTTCATTTCCATGAAATAAACAGAGAAATTATAGACAATGTGTAAGCAGCAGATATTTGTAATAATTGCAAAAGAAAAAGTGATTAAACAAAATACATGTGAAAATGAGTAACAAATGAAGAAAACACAGTTGTATTTTTAATGTATACATATGCATAAAGTACAAGTTAATTAAGGATGGGGATGGAAATGGAGGGTCTTGTACGATATGGGACCCTCAGAAATACAAAAGACAGCGAATAATGAATTAAGCTACAAACCGATATAAAACAAAATAAAACGAACCAATGTCAACTGACATGAAATCATGAAAAAAAAAACACACAGTCGTTTCCGCCCATTTTAAAGGAGAACATTACGAAAAGGTTCAAATCATGACATCGAACCCACTATCAACTCAGAGTTACATAATACATAGATATTTACAAGATGAACATAGTCGTTTTGATATATGAAAACACAGACACCACGAAAGGTCACTAGGAATGTGGTGTGGTCCACGGTAAAATTTCGAATACATCAGACCAGAGAGAGAGAGAGAGAGAGAGAGAGAGGAATACAACATGCTTTGACATCGTAACTCTAGAAAAAAACAAACTGGCATTAATTTCTATAGGAAGCAGCCTGCGACAGAAGTAGCAGCAGCAACAACATGAAAGCAAAACCAACTGCCTCAGTCCGCACACCCATATATTTGTTGGGAGTCTAGGCCATCCCTGCTTGGCATACACACTTTAGGAAGCATCATTTCGATACTGATAGGAAGTCCTCTTTGTCCATACTTTCCATTAATCGATCATCTATAAGAAGTCTGGCATATTTTCCTCTTGTTAATATTTGTATCCGTGATTTTTTTTTTCAAATTCATATTCAAATTCGTAGGTGAGCTATAAGACGTGATCAATATTCTATCACCAGTTTTCAGGGTTGTATAGCAGTGTATACCACTCATCTGCAAGGCTCCGAGTAGACTGAAGAAATGACACATGCCACCCATTATACTAATTGTCACCTCTCTGCATGATAACTCAGACAAAGACGAATGCCATTCGCAGCCTTGTGGTAATGGAGGAACTTGCAACAATCTCCTGGATGCCTTTTCCTGTAATTGTACCAGAGGATGGAGTGGAATCAGATGTGAGACTGGTGGGTTTTCAAAAATGCCTCGATCCTTTTGCGGAGAAAATATGTTGAACCGCCATCAGGCACATTTACAATCATGTAGCAATGATAGTCTTATCTTAAATTGCTCTAAAAAATATCCTATGCATGACAAAAATAAACAAAAACAAATTACTGCGTTAAAAAAAAAGGTTCTCTTCAGTCTATTGCAACATTTTTAATCGAGACCGGAGTGTCTTTGACGTATTGAATTCGCGAATAGTCTGAATAATTCAGTGTCAAAATATACGAAGGGTCGTCACGTGGGACTTGTTAGGTATAACTCTCTGTGACAATTACTAAAGGTAGGAACGCAAAACAAACCTTTTATACTTGTGATAGAATGCTAAAAGTCATGATTATCCTTCCGCAATCTTTCCATCCAGGTCACAATGACAGTACAACTACTTGGTCGAGTTGTAATGATTGATGTAATTCTTTTGGTTACCACACATTTAATAGTACAATAGTTAATTTTTCGTCATACACCATTGATAATGTTGAATTGTGGGTCTCCGTTGTAGTAAAATGTTTGGCTTTTTTCAAATGCGTATGTCAATATATTACAAGCTGAGAATGTGCTGAGTGCTGAGTAAGTCAGCTGCAAAACGTTTCATGTAAACTGCAAAGGGGAGTGTATACTATTACACGCATGCAATGACATAAATCAATTTTTAGAGTACAAACAGATGCATATAGCAAGTCGTCCACAAGTTTAAAACCGAACTGCGCTTTGAAACATGTTATAGAGTTATGGAGTGTTCTGATGACGATGCAAATTTGATAATTTTGATAAATTGTGATATCACTTTCACAGTCATCGGCTTCTGTGCTTCCGACTCATGTCGAAATAATGGGACTTGTGTGCCGTCCTTGGAGGAATGTCGGTGTACAGAGGAATTCACAGGCATTACCTGCGAGATACAACTTGATATAAACGGTATGAGTCAAACCTCAATATTTTCATGTCAATAGTTGAATAGTATTACAGACCATTCTTAGGCACCCCATTCGAGTAGTTGCATTTTTTACAACATGTGAGAAGACATGAGTGTATTATATACGGCAGGATATGACAGAGATAAACGTCATCATTCAAAGTGTAAATGTCTTTTCATTTTCTTTTCTTTTTATTGTAAACCTCCCCCCCCCCACCCCCCATGATATTACTTGTCGATTATGGAATATCTAATGGTAACAAAATTAAAAAGTTTCTGTCACATTCTCCCTTTCTTCTTCCTGGTCTAATAAATTGATGTCGAAATTCCCCCGTCCTATCGACTTGCAACAGCCATTCCATCCGTGATCAGTTCTCCAGCATCAACCGAGCAAGCCATCGGTGATATGGTCACCTTCACTTGCATCCTTCGTAATGTCGTGACATCAAACTGGTGGAAGGACAGCCGTAAGATCCCGGGCACTCAAGACAGGTCCTATCTCACCATTTCCCCGGTGCTACCGCCTGACCTGGGCTACTACAGCTGTGTTGGGGTTCTTGAGAGTGGCGAAATAATTGAGAGTGACAGAGCCTTTTTACAGATCCTTGGTGAGACAGACAATGAAAAACAGTGCATTTATACATTAATCCTTGTGACGACATTTATACCCTGTAATTATTAGCTTACCTGTTACCAGGGATTGAATAACTTAGCATGAGAATGAACATAGATCATTATATCGGGGCTCATTTCGTACAAAGTTTTGCAATGATTGCATTCCTCCTTACACTGAGCATACTACTTATCTTATAATATGAATGTAATGTTTAGTAGGACGGACATTCGTTTCGATCATTTTTTTTTTTCAATTAACACCCATCGTTTCATATTGCTCAGTGTTCACCACGGTCACAGAAACGTTCGTCGTGAAAATTTGAATGTTTACAGATAGGGAGTCTGAACCTAAAAGGGGTGATATGTACGTCCGAAATTCCAGGGCCCCATTTCATAAAAAAAAGAAAAAAAAAAGTTGATACGATAGCAACTCTTGCTTGAGTGGCAATTGTCATGGTAATGACATGAATCCAGCTTCCTAATTGGCTGTTGCTATGGGAAGTTGCCATTCCAGCAAGACCTGTTATCCTATAACATGTTTTATGAAATGGGGTCCAGGTGTCTAATCGGACAAATGGAAGAGGTCTCTAACCAATCACACAGAGTGATTGGTTGAGCCCGACGGATCACTGGACAAATATTCATCGAAACTTGCAGAGAATACTCCTGTCCGAACAACACTCCATTCGACGTAAGAATTAATGATTATGACGTGAAAGTACATTGTCTACACATATGCCAATTTCAGGAGGGCAATCGGATCTATCTTTTGAATTCGGCGATCTCCAAAGAGAAATGCGAAACGCTACCATCTCCTTGGAAAGTAGTGATCCATAAAACCCTTACCTGTGTAGAATTATAATCTTATTATGTAGGAACAAGGTCCTTACCTTGCTTCATGATAAACTGTACGACATCCGCTGATTCTCTCTGGCCCAGGTCATGTGGTAACCTCTGCTGTATGACAATTAATGACTCAGAAGTTTCCTTATATGTTATTTCTGGGATGCAGGGAAAGTCACCCGAACAGGCCTGAAAGGAAAATGATTTTGATGTAAGTGACAGCCACCTTTACATCGAAGCCCAGATAAGAAGGAACTTCTGTCAATAAGGAATGGCCACTCTTTAATCCCCTGATAGTTAACGTATAATAGCCAAGGTATAGTGTTTGTTTAGATGGGTAGGTGGGTTGGTGGGGGCGGAATTAATACACTCTATAATCAATTATGTCAGGACACTTTCCCTACAAAGTGACAGCTAATATTTGACGTGATCGTCAGATCTGATTTGCAAATGTTACATGTTGATTTATACAAGTTTTTTTATTGTCTATTTTCTTCATTCAACTTACTGTTTTCTCCTCGAAAGGTGTGTCTGTCTACCACATTTCCATGGCATTCAATCACGAATTCACGCCATCGCTGTTAGATCCAAAATCGGATGATTTCCAGAATTTGGCTGGCGAAATAACAAGTCTGGTAAGATCTAACCCAAAATGATGACGAAGTTTCCATCATTGATAGCATAACTACTGTTGTTTCCCATCATCATGACGCACGCCTAAAAATCTTCCCAGCTAGTCCATTATTTTGAATTGATATCATGTGTAGAATTTTGAAATAGGAGTACGTGTATATACTCATATATCCATGGAAACTATTTGTACATGGAATCGTATTGACATATATAAGTCCTTCGTCTGCATAGTGCTATGAAATCTGCGCGGTGCGATATGCTTGTACGACAATACACTGTACTAGCATTTGATAACGGTGTCCGTTATTCTGCAATCCAGTGTCATTTCTGCGTTATATATGTCTGCGTTTTAGATGGCTTTGCTGCAATCAGCACAAGGGCACCCTTAGTGAACAAAGAAAGCGATCTTATTTTATAAGCATCACTTGTATTTACGCGTGAGTAAGCGTCGTGTATCAGAAAAAAAAAACTAACCAAGTTCTAAACAATAAAATGTACTCACATGACAAGTTTGGGACATTTACCTTTCAGATTTCTTTGTAGTAAGCGGAGAGCAACAGTCATCGCATACTCATACCAATACCAAGTAACCTGACCCATAATCATCGCCCATGCCGCGTTTCGGGGGAGGATGGTGGTGAATAACCAGAAGGGTCTAATGGCACCACGACGTCTTATCATTGCTTAAGACCGCGTCTTTCCGTCTTGCAATTGTTGCTGGTCGCAAATGTGTTGTATAAACAGGCCCGTAACTAGGATTTTTATGGGAGTGTTCAGAATTAGAAAAAAGTGGACCTTTTTAATTCAAGTTTATGTTCATTTCCGTTATTTTACATATTGGGGGCAAAAAAAAAATTCTGGTACCTCTTCCGAGTTTAATCAGCTGACATGTTAAAAAAAAATGTTTTTTCTTTTTTTTTTACTTCTCTTTTTTTTCTTTTTGTTGCTCGCAAACGGGGGAGTGGAAGGGTTCTGCGACTATTTTTTTATTTTTTTTTAATTTACCCCCCCCCCCCTTACTGGCCTGATAAGCTGAAGAACACAGAGCTCTGTTCTATGCGCATTGATATAACAATATGTCTCTACATCTATCGTATTTTGTCATGTCATCGGAGAATATGGAATTTTACTAACTTGTTCATGTGTTACTGTTTAATTCATCCCCCAATTCAATCAGCTACATGAATACATCCTCACTAACGATACGGTGTTTCTACACGTGAATGACTTTCACTCGGGAAGCATCGTGGTCGATATGAACGCCTATGTCGTCAATAGTAGCATGGACCCTCTTGAATACATTGAGGTCTTTAAGCGAAGCTTGCTACAGTTGGCCAACGTAACAAACAAGCTTTTAGACTACTCTACAGTTCTCGTGGAGAGCGCTGGTAAGAGGTCTTTTTCACACGAGTGAGAACTCATCATTGCAACCGTAGCAATATCCATGGACAAGAAGAAAATGTAGGCCTAATGGCAAACCACTAACAGTTGATAACGATACAATGTTTCTTGCTACAAACATCGGAAAGATGCAACACTAAGAAGCATAATGTCATTATCCCAGATGATACGAATGTTTCCACGGAAGATATTTATGATATGATCATATCACCTAGTGTCAGTTCGGCCTATTAGGCATGAAAAAGGAAACAAAACAAAACGGAAACTCAGCTTTGATGACAGTGTCGCATTTTCCATTCCACTATTGAAATGTGACGATGAAGAATATCATGGAAAGCACTCAGTGATCTTCATAGACAACTGATGGTTGCTTCATTGTAAACGTTTCTGAAAGAGGATACAATGATTAGAGAAACACCAGCTCCTAAGATGGTGAACGAGTTCAATGTCAAATGCATTTTAGGAGGAGTAAGACTTTGGTCTGATCCCTCAAGTGACCTTAGATTTGTTCATTTTCTTCAAAATCCATAATACGTTCGTGCTGCTGCAGCTAACTATAAAAAAAAAATGGAACACAATTTCTCTTCCACATTACAGAAATATGTCTGCCCGATTCGTGGCTTTCCCCACTTGGCGTCGTGTCCTTCGGAACTGCTCCGGTCAATTCTTGGCAGGACTCCTCCCACCTCTGCCCTTGGTTTACCGTAAACGGTTAATTGATAGAAAAATAATAAGCTTTTCTCCTTTCGTTGCATTTTTGACTTACAAGAAAAACAAACAACAAAAAGGATTAGACCAACATTAAACAACCAAATTGATTTCAGTGATTCAATTTAGCGTAGACGTACTGATTGATCACTGTTTGCATAAGAAGTCCGTCTGTTATTGCAGAGTAAGTTGCTTCAAACCAACTATACATTGTACTTTCATCAAGAAGTATTATGGGAGTCTTGATAGCAAAGTAAAGTATTCTATGTTAAAGTGGAAGATCAATACTTATGTCATTAATCGACTCGTACCAAAAACCATAGCATTCTCAATAAAATGCTAACAAAAATAACGATGGTCCTATTTACCCAAGGTAGCCTTTTCACTATTATTCCAGAATATGCCGTAATTTTTTTCTTGAACTGGTGACAGCGAAATGAAAATTATCATTGTGAAGGTTACTCTCGTAAAAAGATGATAAAGAGAATAGAAATGGACTATTGGATGTTAAACAATATAGATCAGATCCTGTGATTATTTGCAGCGGAAATTATCATCTTTTTATTAAAAGTGGCAACTCTGACTTTTACTGCTTAACTTATACTTGGGAAATAGTAGATGAATTTCATTACTTACCCTATTCTTGACAAAGACTAGATGGGATTGGTTTAATTCATTACATCTGCAGAGTAGAAATGTGCTAATTTCGAGGAAAAACATTTGTGTATTCATTTTAAAAATGTATTGCCAATTTTCAAAATTAGTTGTAAACTGAGTGATTTGGAGGATTTTTGAAGATTTACAACCAAAATAAACAATTATAATATATTATCATATCGATAATGCACGAATTGTCAGTGAATTATGAAAATATAATGAAAAGATGAAGCATCAGACCAAAGGTGTCTATGACTTGAAAGACCAAAGCTGGACATGGGCTTGGTCAAACTCTTTAGATCTGAGTTGATGAAACTTTCATTTGTAAGTACCATCTGATGAAAACCGAATTAAGCAGAATTGAAACCATACTCCAACTGCAAATCTAAAGATTTCGTGCCTTATTTGTTTATATTCGGAATAGATATGAAACATTGTAATGCATGATAATTAGCACAATCATATCCTCGAAAAGGTTTGTTCCAGCCGCTATTCAATATCTTGAAATATTACTGCATATTATGTCCTAGCTGGCATGCCTGTTGCACGGGCCCAGTGCTCTGGAAATTTCATATCGGCTGGTCAGTGGGGCCCACCGACGTACAACTGTGGCAGAAATTTAACAGCAAGCGAAATAATTGAGTATTGGACTGAAGTAAGTGTATAGTAAACATAGGCCTACATTACATCAGTGTTTATTTTGTTGTTGTTGTTGTTGTTAATAACAAGAGGATGTGAGAACATTGAGTGACAGATAATCAGAGTCATTTTTTGACACTCATGCTAAATGCTTTTCCATTTGCAGTAAACTTAGAGAAGAAAAGGGAAAAACATGAATTAATCAATAGTTTTTCTGAAGTGAGTTCTAAAGCTCGAAGCATAATTATTACATTATTCGGTTACATGTTCGATATGGAGAAGGAGTCTTCTACGGAGAGGTATTCTACAATGAAAGACATCATAAATAAAGTGAGGGCTTTATACCTAACCGATAGAATCTAATGAGGACTTGAGTTTCTAGTCATCACAGTGTCATAGGATATTTGCCAAACAGGAATTGTCATTGGCATTCTTCGTTCTCACAATAACGGGAAGTTATATAGTAACAGTATGTGATCAAGAAATTCAAGGAAGAAATATATAGAAACGTTAGTACTCTCTTTTTTATGAATCATGATATTGTTTCCATTCAATCGTTGCTGTTAATCGTGCAGTGATTTTGTGATGACATTTTCGTTATGTGGTTACAAGCTGATTAAAAAGAATATAGGTATATATATGATTTTGTTAGATTTTCATGGAGGTAAATCAAACGTATTTTTCACTACGTATACTTCGTGTAAATGCTTGCTTTCTTTGTTTTTGTATCTTATAGCTCGTTCTCAATGACAGTCTTGTCAATGACAATATTTAGTAAGAACTAAATGAGCTGAAATTAATGCTAATGCTGATAAAATTACTTGTATGAAGCCTATGAAATCATATACAGTCATCATCTCGGGCTACCATTAATGTTTGATTGCGGTTAGAGAGTAGCAATTTTGAGTAATGTTTATTGGTGATGTTCTTAGGTTTGCAAGGAGGCGTATTGCGAGTCATTCTCTGGCTGTTTGTTCATTTGTTTTTGCTTTGGTCAGAATGGGGCACCAGACGGAGACATACTTCAAGATTTGATCGATACCGTCGAGCAAATCGTCAACCTTACGGCTGAGAGCATCGCGGATGTATCTGAGATTCTAGGAACTTTTGCAGAAGGCGATTCACCCATCACCAATGAGGTCTTTTTTTTTCTTTTTTTTTTTGCTTTGAGTATAGCTCGTGCATCATTTTTATTCTCATGCCCCCCCCGCTCCCAAGAAAAGAAGAAGACATGACAAAGAGATTTTAAACGATGATTGTCAAAGAAATGATGCAATTTTAAGTGTATTAAAGTTTTTCCCGTCCAATTTCATCAGATTTGCATTCGAATTAACGACAAGGCGTTCAAATTCAAGGGATTTTTGTCACTGCTCTACTCTCACGGTTCATTTTAATTCTGAGAGTATTCAATTTCATTTGATGTCATTCGATTTAGATCTTATTTCATTCAATTTAACGGCTCAAAGTTTGCATTCAATGTCGCGCCAGCTAGATCTGTAGATAGACGTTCAAATTCGCACCAAATGCCAGTTTCAATTTCATTTATAGGAATACAACTTCGCACTTTTAACGTTCGAATTCAATCAACATACACAACTTCTACGGGCCTTTTTTTCCACTGTCATTTATTGGATGATAAAATTTCATTTTCATTTCAAAGTCTCATATAATCATCTTAATTGTATTGTATTTCTTTCCTATCGACCTTTCTTTCATTTCCAATTCACCCCTAACAGTATGGATGTAACATTTAGGAAATAGCCATATCCCAGAATATCTTAGGGGTCCTATACGTCCAAATCCATATTGATCCATTTTGATTCTATTCCTTAGTTCCTCATGTCCATATCGTAAGATGCCGCAATCGGATCAGCTATAGATAGACCTGTTTCACCAAAGGGTTGTATCTACAGTTTCGCTGGTTGTCAAGATCATGCTTCATCCACTAATTCCGTCCGTATTCGAGAAGATCACGCATACTCTGTAATTCGCACGCTGATGAAATTGAATTGAATGAACTAGGTACCTTTTTGAATGTCGATCTCGGTGATCGTTCAAATTCACTCGAACTTGAATGCCCACATCGTTACATCGAATACAAATCTGATGAAATTGGGCGGGAAAACCTATATTATGAGTAAGCCCCTTCGCACGAAGGAATATTTCCACATAAATATCCAATCTTCTCATACAGTTTACATGCACTGACATTACACTTTTGTAGTTGAAGTTAAGGCCAGGTAAACTACTAGTACGTCATTAGCTAAAGTTCAGAGAGCTATATGAAATTCAGCGCATGTACACGTCATGTATACTTCTCGAGCTAGTGTTCAGAATATGTACGTGTATATATACACATATATATATATATATATATATATATATATATATATATATAAAACACAGGGGCCTTCTTTTCAGGTAATGTATTGGCGAGATCTGGCTTCAACGAACTGTCGGAAGCCATTACGCCTTCCCCACATTTTATCATTATTATTATTATCATTATTATTATTATTATTATTTATATATTTTACTTATTTATTTGTTTATTTTATTTTATTTATCTATTTATTTATTCATTTATTTTTTTTTTTCAATTTTTTTATTATTATTATTATTATTTTTTTTTTTTTTTTTTGGGGGGGGGGGGTATTTCCGGCGGTAGAACTATAAGTAGCGCGGCCTGACTCTGTCGAAGTTCTATCTCTAAAGATGACCACCCAATACGCAGATGACACACACCGTAATACTGTGTAAAGTGACCGATCTTTAATCTGTGGTAGCGTATAGGAGAGGAACACGTTTGTAACATACGCTTCTCATGTAAGTAACGTGGGCTTACACGTTGTAAGCACAGTGCTTTTAATCTTCTTTCTTTACTGCAAAAGAACGCTGCCGCTGCACTGTCCTTGGTAAGCCACTTGGCCTCTGCGAATAACGGAGCACTCCAGATGGCTGCAGACAATAGCAACGCCAATATTGATATCACCGTAGCCCTAGAAACCATTCTCCTGAAGTTGAATGTGACCCCACCCAACGAACCATTTCGACACGTCGAAGAAAATGTTGCCACACAGGTATAATCAATTAAAGACAAGAAACCTCTTTTTCTTTTTCTCAGCCAAACAATTTACTACTTTGAAATGCGCTTAAAAATACGCTTTAAATTGAATCATTGTTCATTGTTTTGTTTTTTTTTTAAATCAAAACACGTGCTTTTGGAACGGGAAAAATACAGGCTGCAGCAAATTTTCATTTATTCAATCTATTTCTATTTTGTTGACTCTGTTAATACGATTACCAGACATTTACGCAGGGTGATACGATGAATCTCACACAATATCCTTCCAGATTTTTCACCCGTGACAGATGCATACGGTGGTTTCTAAATATTCTGTCATACGGAAGACAAACACTGATACGCTTTCGTTGGTATTCGTGCAGTTCTTGGTTATCAACAGACTGAAGCAAAGTCTACACAGTAAATGGGTGTCTGTACTTCGTGACGACTTTCATATCAGTTTGCATATCACACAATCCACGCAGGTAATATCGTCACAGTCTTCTTTGGCCAACGGGACGATTGTGTGCTCATATTCAGGCATTGGTCGCACAGATGACGACAGTGAGAGTACAATCGACGTTGTACCCATCGAAGAACATGAGGGCGCTGTTGGAAGCGGGTTACAAGGCTCTGCAGTGACGATCTCGCCTGATATCATCGACCTTGCCGAGAATAACATCGTTTTCGTGGCGTACCGCGACGATGCGCTCTTCGTGACGAACAGCGCCGACGAGAGCAACGACGCAGCCATTGTCAGCAACGTCATAGGGGCTAGTATTCGACCAGCTGATCAAGAAATGCCGCTGGTTGAACTGGCATCTGAGGTGTCGCTCTCATTCCAGCATTCACGTGATACGCAGGTTTGTATCATAATGAAATAATGATGAAAAACATGTAGATAATTATAAACTACGGATCGAGGAGCAAACAATATATACAACACATGGCACCCATTTAATATGAATTGAATCACTAAGTCTCTTTTAGTTGGACATTACACAAATAACATGGTTTTCATGAGCAATGGATTTCCAAAGATTACACGTTAGAATAATGCTAATACATAAAATTTTACATATGAACGAGATGATAGTGTTAGATTGTACCTTCCAGTAATTGATCTGCAATCATTCTGATAACTACCGTACATCCAAAATGTCTCTACAACTTGGTCTATAACGATGAAAATAACAATTTTATGACGAACTTTTGTGTTCAGTATACCTCAGATAAGATAAATCAGGAATAAATGTCCTTTCCACGCTGGAAGTGATAATTTCCGATATTCATTACATTGCACAAGAAACATGGCAGTAAGCATCAGAAAAGCATATCTCTAAATAAAGTAAAGCTCATACTACCCAACCAGGAAGTCATTGCACAGGTGAAAACAGTGTTGAAGTTTCTCCGATATTCGTTGACAGTTTCAAGTTTGATAGTTTCCAGTCACCTTAGATAACTCTTATTTGACTTAACTGAGCATTATAGAATGCAGAGTTAAGAATGCTTTTTCAAAGCCATGATCAAATTAGTTTATTTCATACATAACGCTCACTAGACATTAGGAAATTAGGCAGTCCTGAATATGATATGATAATAAATCTAATTTGCGAGTTGGAGATGTAAGTATTAGTTGCGATACATAGTAAAAGCAAATGTAGGACCAAGGTCTTCGAAAAGAAATATCTTGCCTTCAGGATGTTGTCTATTGTGTTTACTTTGCGTGTGTAATTCAGTTGGACGTTCAGGATGGTTGTTTCTAAAGATATCAATAAATGAAATAGTATAGAAGAAAGCAAGTCCTTTTTTTTTTCCTGAAGAGTAATGGAACTGGCTGAACAAGTTCTGTGTGTGCGCTGTTCCCACACACTGCCATCTAAAGCCATCAGCGAGCTCTAGTGAATGGTCCTTTGGAGACCCGTCCGAGTTTATTAACCTATACATGTCAAGTTTTTGACAGTCAGGACAGCTGAATTGGATTCCATCATTTCGTTTTGATAGCAGCTTTGGTCACGAAAATCACAAGCAACGGAGGTGTGCTCCACGAAGCTCATACATGCCTTTGGCACTGATGGCCAGTGGATTAATCTGTAGCAACACCATCACTCTATAAAGTGACTAGCTGAATAATTCAGTATACTTAGTAGGAATGGTGCACGGGTTGGGCTTTACACTGGATCATGAAAAATAATCACATTGGCAGATTTCAAAAGGCCTAGCACTCACGACTGTCCGTGCTGACGTGCAACTTTAGGTCGTTTGTCTAAGAATGCAGGCATCGCATTGTCCCGAAATTGAGCAAAGATGGACACACGATAGAGGAAATGATGGAATTCAGCTCTCATCATATAAACATTGGGTCATTCGTGAGGACATCTTAAACCTTCGTATGACCACCGATGGAGTTTCTCAGGCTCCAGCAGCAATTTCGTGAGAGGTGGCAAAATCTTCATATAGCCATTGCGTTTCTTTCCGCGCGTGTAGCCTTCGTGTGTAGTTCGCGAGCCATCGTGTGACACTCGATGGGTATCGTACTTGCGACGCGTCGGCTCTTGAGTGGCTTTTTGACAATATTCGGGGCCAACTTGACATGAAATTGAAAAATCCATATTCGTATGGCTATCTTGTGTCAATTTCGGGGTAGTTTGATGATGCCACCAGAAAGGCTATGATCAGTGCTGAAACCGCATGCAGAGGTTATCCAAGGCATACCTGCAACGGGCATATTGTAGTATGCTGTAATATTATAAGAAAATGTTACTTTTGGTTCCTTCCGTTGTAATTAAGTTTTGTTTTGTTTAATTCTTCACAACAATATATATTTTTTGTTTTGACTTGTGAAGCAGAATAAATGCAAACAGACACATTTAATTAAACAACAAACAAACACGTGACCATATTCTCATCATTATTTTAGTTGTGGTACAGTTAGAAATAGATGAAAGATCCTGATTTTATTCTCTTCATGTGTAGGGGTTTCAAGAACGCCGAATGCGTCTTCTGGGACTTCACAGAAGGGATTTGGTCGTCAGAAGGCTGTCGAGTTATGGAGACGAGCACCGGAGACCATACTGACTGTGAATGCAACCATCTGACAAACTTTGCTGTTCGGATGGTGAAGAATATCAAACCCCTCAACAAATTTACCTCTCAGTGACAATGTGTGCAACTGCAGATGTCGCAACATTTTGTCTTGTTTTGCTAGATGTGTCCAATAATCTCACTGCAGTGATAGGTATTATCGGATTTGGACTTTCTCATGAAACTATCATCATGTCTCCATACATATGGAACGGACATTCTTGATTCTGATCAGCTTATTTGTTTAATGTGGTGACTGGTATCTATAGAAACAACGTTTTCGAGATTACTGAAAGAAGGGGAGAATTTGTAGAAGTTTTTAGGACTTTTTTGTATTGGCCTTTTTTAATTATTTTTCAGAAGCACATGTGAGCAATTTTCACCACGTTGAAGTTTCTAAAGACTATATCTTTTTATTACATACAGACGCCACGGATGGTGCAAGAGTCTTTTTCATTCCTCGCTTACATTGCTTGCTGCATCTCAATTTTGAGCCTTCTGGTCGCTGTGGTTTTACTTGTGAGAAAAAGGTATTGCGCATGATCCTCAGTTGCACATACATAGATCTCAAAAGCTCAGGTCGTACTATAGGAATGTATATTCTACATACACAGACATACGCATTACATCAGGACACACACAAAGTAATACATATATAGCATTATGTTCATTTTGTTATTCATCTATTGATAGCATTACTTAATCATTATTACTGCCGTCGTCATGATTTAAGATCATTTACTCTTGAAGAAAGTTTAACATTTACCTGAATATATACAACTGTCTTGATATGAAAATGAATATAGTAGTTGATTTATAGAGTTTGGGTGACAAAAAAAAATCTTGCAAAGTATCTAGGAGATATATGATGAGGCCTACATAAAAACAAGCTTATTAAGTTGTAGGCCCCAGAATAAAATCAGGTGTGCGGAAATATGGAGCACGGATACTATCTCAACCAAATAATTGGGGGGTAAAAAAGGATTTAAAAACTTTTCATTACTATATACGACTCAGAGAGTCTTAAAATAACTTATAGAGACGTATAGACTCCATGCCGAAGTCATGGCAAACATTATTTAGTGGAGATTTATATACTTAGTACAGTTCAATGGGATGCTTGTTAGGTGATGACATCATCAACTCTGCCAATTTGAAAACATGGTTGCAACTAATCCACTGATCCGTCAGGTCATGGGAACTTTTAAATGCAATTTCCACATTTTCTTTTTCGAGTATGATTTCCATTTCGCTACTTTTCTGTTCGTCTGATTTATTTTCATTTGCATAAGCCCCTGTCACACTTTGCCGGATAGGCCCACCGTACAAAAAAAATAAATAAATAAATAAAAATGGGCGATATTTTGCTCATCCGTTGTTCAAATCGTCAATCCGGTGGACAAAGTGCAAAGTTTCCGTTTTAGAAGAGCGTACGTGCACGGTATAGGGGCCGAACCAAACGAAGAAACAACGCACCTGGGGCGATTGTTTACAGGACAGTGAAACGTGCGCAAACGAATGAGAAACGAATATGAACTGCTTGCCCACAGGACAAAACGCACGAGGAAAAAATAAACAAACTTCACATCTCATATCAGCTCCCATCAATATGCCAAAGGGATCGATGGCCAAGACTTAGCCTTTTTCTCAATATGTTGGCTACTTGTTGCTAGACCTTTGACACCACTTTCTTCATTTTGGTCCTAAATATCACTTACATGCAGATTTACCCAAAAGTTTCTCACTTTACACAAAATCATTTTCATTCATGCCCGATGTTACTTCACAAATCTAACCTTCTCTAGTTTTTGTTTCTGATTGATTTTTTTTTCAGATGTTCTTTATAATGATTAACAGCCGGATGAACTTTGATTTTTTCAAGTAAAGACACATAATTATTCTCTATTAAACTCATCCATTGTATTTGAAGATCCTGAAGTCATAAAACACTATTTTGACTGCATTCAGAATATCAATGTCAGAAATACATTTTTCAAGTTTGGACATTGACTCAAGGTGTGAAGCAGTCTTTATTTTCTCTCAAACAGTTTCTGTGATACATCAAATCAAATCCATCACACTCATATGACAGTCAGATGGCTCACATAAATTTCCTAATGCTATTGGAACCTTGATGTCATGGGTTTTGATTTTGATGGCTTCTACTCATTGTCTCATTTTCAACTCAAAGTTCACTCATAACTTCTAACCTGTGAATATCCAACAGTTTATCTCATCCGATGCCCAGTCATATCGAATATACTTCATTGCCGCATGATAGCGAATCTGATCAAGGTTGCCCTTTTTGCTTGTAAAACCTACAACTAGTGTATTATAGGTGATAATAATAATTATGCATGCTTCCATTAATTATGCATGCTTCCATAAATTTTGTTCAGATCTCTGCAGTTCCTCAGTATTTACAACAATCTTACAACAGCCATGATAGTAAACTCACTGAAAATCTTGCTTGTCCGAGAGACTTATTGTCCTGTCATAGAGGGGTGAGAAGTCCCCCCCCCCCCCCGAAGATGATGGTCTCTCCGACCTTGAAACATATGATACGTTTTGCTTTCTTTGTGATGTGCCTCTCACCTTTTCACCTGAAAAACAGTATTTGCATGCTAAATTCGGGGAGACTTAGCAAAGTAGTTCGAATTTGTTTCGCCTTTGTGTCTATGACAATTGGCCATACAACCCAAATTGCATGTGTCTCTCAGGACCACTTTGCCTTTTCTTGGACCGCATCTGCCTTACTGGAGTCTTAGCGGATCGAAACGCGAGGAAAACGACAAAGTACAGTACAGACTTGTGACAGATACAGGAGAAAATGTGCAACTATAGGGCAAGGGTTGGATCGCGCTATCCGTTTTTGCCGAGGAAAAACTTTGTGCATGCACAAAGTTTTCTGGCCGCTCTGACGAACATCATTGGAAGACAAACGTCCATCCAAAGGATAAAAAGGACATGAAACGCATTTTAACGGATATCAACGGATGCCAAAAATCGACCTTCGGTTCCCATGCGTTTGCCTTATCCGGCAAAGTGTGACAGGGGCATTAGGAAATCATCTGGATAAACGTGTGGAATCATGTCGATGGAGTGTCTATAGTGTTATGTTATTATCTGTACAGTTGGCGTTTTGCTCTCATGGTGTGGGTGTGCATGTATACGTTCCGGTATAAAATGATGCCATTTTTATGTATGCGTTAAGTATGTGCTCGTTTTGATATTGCATTTTGTTTTCTTTCCATCATAGAACCGTCCGTACCTCACACCTGGGTCAAGTACAGCTGTGTCTGCTTTTCTCTCTCTTCGTCCTCAACGCAGCCTTTCTGGCTCAGACCGCAGTCTCTGATGTCGATCTGGCGGAAAATACCGCCAGTGGTCTGTGTGGGTTTTTGGCTGGACTTTTGCAGTTCTCGACTCTGTCGACCCTTGCTTGGACGGCTGTCTACTCTTTCCGTGTGTTTCTAACGATCTCGGAAAAGCTGCAATCCTTCGCGCATCGATTCCTACTGAAAGCTCACCTTGTCGCTTGGGGTAAATTTTTGTTTCGAGAATAATAGTTCATGGTAATAGTAATGTGAATTATAACAAAAGGAATGGTTTGTGATAATGATGATGATGATGATGATGATGACGGTTATCTTTTTGCTTCTTGTATCATACGGATAACGAAGTTACCGGGGATAGATACTGTATGGATTTAACCACGTGATTCGCCACTGCCGCTATTGACTACGAAGGTGCACCATGAGAAAATTATGCTTGTTACTGAACGAACTTTACATGAAAGAGCATATACTGTTAATGTTACGGTAAATGGAGTGTATTGAAGGACTAGCCCTCCAATTTCGCATGACGCAGCCTCAGTTGGACCTACTACATAATGACTGGCTTGAAAACTTGCTCGATAACCCGCTCGACCAGTGTAGATGACAGAAACACATAAATCGCACAGTGCAGAGCTTATAAGAATAATACGCTCTATGATTTATTGAATCGGAACTATGTGATTTTCAATGCTTGCATTACAGTAGACGGCCGTTCATTTTTGTTTTTATTTTCCACAGGGAATCACCGCTTTTAGGCTCCGTAACGTGATTTTCTTTTTCTGTGTGAAAATTTCAGGTGGGTCGGCTGTCATTACAGTTTTGACAGGGGGCGCTGCTAATAAACAGTTTGCTGACGTCAACTTGTAAGTGCCGAATGAATTAATGAATAATTACAACATACATAACTGCGCGATGTTGAGGTGATCAATCAGAGCATTATGTGCATAGATTGTGCAGAGCGTATCAGAGAAAAAAAGGTAATCCAACTTTGGAGGGCTACCATTTCATAATTATCAGCTATGAAGAGCACAGTGCTAGTTGTGAGGAAAGGGGAACTCTTCCTCTTTCCATTGATACCTAATTATGTTGACAATTTTCATGCATGACTGAGCACATGAACTTTAAAGACAACAGTGACAAATTGCGTTTTTCCAAGTTTGCGTGTCATTGTGAAGGAACAATGTATGTCTCACTGCATGAATGAGATCTGTTAATGCAAGTTGCCAAATAGTCCAGCCTGTACAAATGCAGGTTTGTGTTTACAGTTTGTGTTTAGGGTTTGTCTTTAGGATTTCTCCTAACAGTTTATGGTCTATAATCTTTAACATGGCCTTTTGTCCGATAACTTGTCGCTCTCACAGAGGCTAACCCACACAGTCCATTTTTCTCTGTTCATATTCAACACATAGCTCCCAGTGACAACCATGTCTTGAATATGAAGAGAGTAAAATGGATAATGGTTCGCCTTAATGGGAAGGACCAAGTTATCGTCAACGTGGCCATGTTGAAGGTTATGAACCATAGAACGTTAGAAGAAACCCTAAACACGAATCTGCAGGCGTGCATGCTGCCCTGATGATTTGACCACTTTCAGTGACAGATCTCATCCATGCAGTGAGACATGCATTGCTCCTGCACAATGACACGCAAACTTGGAAAAAGTGCAATTTGTCATTGTTGTATTTAAAGTCCACGTGCTCACTTATGCATGACATTTGTCAACATGATTAGGTATCAACGGAAAGAAGAAGAGTTCCCCTTTCCTCACAACCAACATTGTGCTCTCGATAGCTGACAATTATAAAATAGTAGCCCTCCAAAGTTGGATTACCATTTTTTTTTATACGCACTGTATAACGTACAAAGAAAAGTGTTGACTCAGCGATACATAATGTTCCTAAACATAGTGACAATATACCTTGGAGTTTGTCCTGTATAGCCAGCATATTGACCAAACTAATTTACTGTAGGGCCTGCATAATACAGTGCGTATCAAAAAAGAACAGAAAAGGTAATCCAACTCTGGAGGGCTACCATTTCATATGGAGAGCACAATGTTAGTTGTGAGGAAAGAAGAACTCTTCCTCTTTCCTTTGATGCCTACTAATTATGTTGACAAGTGTCACGCATGACTGAGCACATGAACTTTAAAGAAAACAATGACAAATTGCATTTTTTTTTCAAGTTTGAGTGTCACATGAAGGAACAGTGAATCTCACTGAATGGATGAGATCTGTCAATGAAAGTGGCCAAATAAATAAGCCAGCCTGTAAGAATGCAGGTTTGTGTTAAGGGTTTTTTCTAACATTTTCAGATAACGTGGTCACTCCCACTAAGGCCAACCCACACAGTCCCTTTTTCTCTGTTCGTGTGCAGCACATAGCTTGCAGCGACAAACCATGTCTTGAATATGAAGAGAGAAAATGGATAATGGCTTATGTTACGGCAAATTTTGGTAACTGCACATTTTGGTAAATTTAGCAAAATGTGCAGGACATTGACGGCACATTTTGGTAACTTTCTGCTCCTCCACAATCATCACAAAAACAAATTGTAAGTGCAGTTGCTTTTTGTCCCCACCGAATGAGTTTGGCAGCCTAAAGGCCGTGTCATACCTTTCCGGGCAAGCTACGCGGGCTTGTTGCGAGTAAGGTTTTTCCAGCACGCAGGAAAATTATCTCGCCCGTAGTTGCATGGAGCTGCGCACGCAAGTCCGATTTACCCGCAGCAACGTTTTGAGCAGCACCTCGCAGGCAACTCCCACGCTGGTACTTCGCAGTCCCCGAATGCAGTCAGCGCGGCCAAGATAATGACATTCTGTCATTTCTGTTGGACCTCTGCCATTCCTTCAGATGAATTTTTGAGTTGTCAGCCCCCCCCCCCCCCCCCCCCCCCCACGCGCCTGGGGCGCAGGTCACACAGAATACCCGCAAGAAGAACATACGTAGCACGCATCCAGCATGTAAGACACATGCACAAATCGCCCAAATCCTTGTCCGCCCTCAGAAATTGTCCGGTATGCTGGAAAATCCTCACACGCAACAAGCCCGCGTAGCTTGCCCGGAAAGGTGTGACAAGGCCTTAACATGGTTACGGGTAAAAAGGATTTGCGTGCGCACCTCCGGGCGACTACGGGTGAGATACGTGTTAGGTACTATTACGCGCAGGTCATCTGCGGGGACCTCCGGGTGGTAAGAATTGTTCTTCGCAAGTCGCACGCAAGGCTTGCCCGGAAAGATGTGACACGGCCTTTCCGGGCAAGCTATACGCGGGCTTGTTGCGAGTAGGGATTTTTCAGCAGGCAGGAAAATTTTCTGCGGGCTGACAAGAATGTTTACGAGTTTCGAACTTGCGTCTTATTTGCTAGACGCGTGCTACTTACCTTCTACTTGCGTGTATTCCGTTTGACCTGCGTGAGAACTTTGAAATCGATCCGTTTTCTGTTATGAGCGACTTACGGGTACTGGGAAGTACCTACGTTGGAGTTGTCTGCGCGGTGCTGCCGGTAAGGGTCTCATAGGACCTACTGGTGTTCTGCGTGTACCCCCGCAACTCACTCTGAACATATTTTGAACATGCTCAAGGCCTTGTTATACCGTATCTGGAGAAGTTTGACTTGCGGGGAAGCAAATTTGCTACCCTGAGCTCTCCGCAGTTTGTCCGCACTTGACAGTACCTAGCGCGTATCTCGTCTGTATTTGCCCGGAGGTGCGCACGCAAGTCCGATTTACCCGCAGCTAAGTTTACAGCATGACCACAACTTTTTCCCGGGTGATTCGTGGGAATTGCCCGCAGAGGTACACGCAGAACGCCAGTAGGAGGCCCTTAGCTGCAGCACCTCGCAGGCAACTCTCACGCATGTATTTCGCAGTCCCCGTATGCGGCCAAATTAATGACATTCTGTGGTTCTTCTGCCATTCCTTCAGAGGAATTCCTTCACTGAGTTGTCAGCCCCATGCACCTGTCACGCAGGTCACACAGCACACCCGCACGAAAAGCAATCGCAATAGCTTACTCGAGCCTTCAGCTCGGGTGAGCTAAATAAGTGCCTTGCCTGTCTTTACTGCAGGACCATATCACCTTAACCGACCGTATTATAAATCTCAAGCCCATCCATGGGTTTTTAGTTCAGTTACCAAAATGTGCAGATTGTCCAAAATGTGCAGGAAAATCCACTTTTAACTGCACATTTTGGTAACAGTTGATCCCGTCAGGTATAGGTGCACTATCGGCACATTTTGGTAAATTACCAAAATGTGCAGCTACCAAAGCGTGCCGTGGCATAATGACGGCACATTTCGGTAACTTGCACATTTTGGTAATTTACCAAAATGTGCCGATTTACCAAAATGTGCCGTAACAGGTTAGCCTTTCTGGGAGTGACCAAATTATCAACAACAGTGGCCATGTTGAATATTATGAACCATAAAACGCTAGAAAAAAAAAAAACCTAAACACAAACCTGCAGTCATGCAGGCTGGCCTATTAATTTGCCCACTTTCATTGACAGATCTCATTCATTGAATGAGACATTCATTGTTCCTTCATGTGGCACTCAAACTTGGAAAAATGCAATTTGTTATCGTTGACTTTAAAGTTCACGTGCTCAGTCATGCATGTCATTTGCAAACATACACGTAATTAGGTATCAATGGAAGGAGGACGAGTTCTTCTTTCCTCACAATCAACATTACAGGCACCCTCCATTACTGACAATTATGAAATAGTAGCCCTCTAAAGTTGGATTGCCTTTTTTATACGCTGTCATATATACGTATAGTATATTCATTTATTTATAGTTATTCAATTATCATTAAGAGTGCGGGACATTTTTTTTTTTGATTGTCTCTTTAAGTTGCCTATATTTTTTTTCTTACTTGCTCATCAAAACTTTGACTTTACTCGTCCTTTCGCCAGCTGCTTCTCCCAGCAATGGCCACTGATTGGAGGCTTTCTCATCCCGATGGTGATCATTGCCCTCTTCGACATGGTATTCATCGTCGCTATATCTCGCCTGCTCTGCGCACGGGTGGAGGAGAGGAACCGCGACACCTCCAAAGCAGAATCCTGCTCCTGGCACCGAAACGTCTGTATCGTGCTTCTTCTCCTCCTCCTCGCGTCCGTGACAACGGGCTATCTGACCATCATCAACGGGACAAGTGTGATCGTTCACGTCTTCCATCTACTCCTAAGCTGTCTGTTGTCGATTTTCGTCGTCACGTTGCAGTGCCGCAGCCAGTGCTTGGACTGCTGCGATCCACAAGATGAAGATGATGCTGTTGGCACCACAGGCATGGCTTCCACAGCTTCCGAGAAGGAACGCAAGGATGATGCTGCTTTGACGACGGGAGGCGAAAATAATTACGAGAGCAGGATCGAAAAGTCAACGGCCTACATTTCTCCGGTATACGAAGGAGAAACCTTGCAAGATGTTCCCCATGTGTACGAGTCGTTTAATGCTTATGATGAATAGTTTTCCGAAAATTTCCAATAAGGCTTGTTTCCCTAAGCGGTCTTTTTTTTTTTTTTTTTTTTTTTTTTTTCTATTTCTCGTTTCGACTCAGTATGCGCCACTAGTTTTCACTCTCTCGACGCAAGAAGGCTTGTCTGCACATCTAGATCTAGTCGTTATGTTTGTGCTAGTATTACTCGATCGAGATACAGTAATGATGGCATGATAATCAGAGAATATGAGACCGCTTTCTTAATGCCATTTTGTCTAAAAGGTATAACTCGTTTCATCAAATTATTTTAATGTAGTTTGCAAGAGTTTCCCGTCTACCGTAATGTGATGTTAAACATGAGTCGTTTTAGTCGTTTTAATTAGTTTTTGTGATATACAAAGTTGCATCGGTACAATGTCTTCTCTTAATCTTGAGATGTGAGCAAAAATCATTATGCGCTTTGTTTCATTATGCCTTATCATGTATAATCGGGAATATAGTGTTATCAGAATTTAACACCGTAATTTAAGATGAAAGTAGAATCTTAAGTAGGTTTAAGTTTTTACTTTACACAGAATCTGTCGGTGAAGCGTGTTATCAGAGAACCTAATTACATTTCCACATCACATTTTTATTATCATTCAGTGGCTGTGACGATGCACTAAATTTCATATTTCAGAATGAATTTCAAGGCGCCTATATAAACTATCATGTAACTGCCATGTTCGCATCATATTTCAAGAAGTTTCTATGAAGCATGCAGCTTTTGCTCAACTTATACAGTGTTATATCAATATGGGTAGAAATTAGGCATATACTACAATGTACTTGCATTTATTTAAGTTTATTATAAGAGTGACGGTGAATGCTTTTGGATTTATCATATTCTGTCATTATAATAACGATTAAAGATATGTATTTTCTTTCGTGATATCCTGTAATGTATGAAAATCGAGAATGTAAAGCGTAATCAGAATCTAGTTTGAAGAATAATCTTAAGTATGTATAGTCTCCTTTTAAAGAGAGGCCGTCGATGGAGCGTTATATCAAAGTACATAATACCCTTTTCACATCACATCGTTGTCACCATGGAGTTACTGTATCGATGAACCAAATCTCATATTTCTAAATGATTTAAAAGCACATATAAGGTATCACATGAATCTGTCATATATGTTCACATCATATAAAAAAAACCTTAATATGTATAGTGTATACAGCTGAAGCTAAGCTCGTGTCGACATTGGTAGAAGTTTACCATGTTAACACAGATTGCTAACGTTTATTTAGAATCATTTTAAAAGGATCGTGTTTAGATTTATTACTCTTCGAAAGATTATGATTTTGAAAAATGATAATGTACTTTGTTTAGTTATATTTTATAATGCATAATATTGGTGTAACCAGAATTTAGTTTACCATAGTTTAAGATTGAAGTGTGATCTCAAGTATGTAGGCTATAGTTTCCAGTTTACACAGAATTTGTCAGTAGTGGATGTGGCGTTTTATCAGAGAACATAATTCTGTTCTCACATAGCATTTTAGTTATCGTATTAGCGTTTTGAGCTGCTGTATCGATGCACTAAATCATATCTGAATTAATTTCAAAGCACCTAGATCATGTATATATGCCATATTTGAATCATATTTCAAGAAGTCTCTATTGGTGGCTTGCAGTTGTTGCTGAGCTCATGTTGACAAGGGAAAAAGATTACACAGATACGTTCACGTTTACGATTACACAGATACGATTACGATACAGTTATGATTACACCAATACGCTTACGTTTATTTCTAGTAATATTAGAATGATTGTTTTTGGATTTATAACTTTCTTAGAATAATGATTTGAAAAAATAATGGTGTACTCTGTTTCGCGTCCTACAACGTATGAAATCGGGGACGTAAAGTGTAATAAGAATTCAGTTCACTGTAGTTAAAGGTTACAGTATATAATCTTAAGTATATAGGTAAAGTTTCCACTTAAATACACATAGGTCTTCAATGTACCGTCTTATCAGAAAGCATCGTGTTGCCCAGAATTCAATTCAGTTCAATTCAGTTACTTTATTCCATCTAACAAAAGGTAGAATAACACATACTTATCACGTTTATCTAGACTTATTTTAGAGTGACTGTTTTTAATGTGTTAGGTTATTTCTTGGGATGATTGTAATGTATTATTAAATGTACATATTCTATGTCATGACGCTTCAAAATTTCTGTTGCTGTATTTGTTGGGGTCATCCTACAAGACTGACACCCACGTGTCATACGGCCCACGAGATCGAAATTGAAAAAAAGGTCCATGGGTCGTACAGCCGACGAGTCATACAGTCCGACAGTAGGCAAACAATTCTGGCCCATGAATCTGACACTATAGGCAGACAAGATCCACGAGTTCGACACGAGGGGAAAAAAGCCCACAATACATCACAGGACTTAGTGTGTCGGTCTTGTGGGCCTTTTTTCTGTTGGCCCTGTTCGCCTAGTGTCTACAGACAAATTCACAATGTTGTGTAACATGTACACCATTGTATTATATTAAATGGGTTAGTCAAATACCGGTTAGTGATTGGCTCAACACAGTCACGTGGTGGAGGCACATTGGTTATGTTCGCCCATGGGCAGAACATTTTTGTAATGTTCTCCCGTGGGGAAACATTTTCACGTAACAAATGACAAAACGATACCAAACGATTGAACGATCATATTTTTCATGCAATCGATAGGATAAATTTGCCTATTCCATACAATGTGAAAAAGCAGATGACCGATTATTGTAATGCGTACGAAAGTGTGGTATTTGACTGACCCATTTAATATAACAGATGATGACTTTTGTTGTCGGGAACATTAATCAAACGTTCCACCCTCAGGGTTTGAAATGCTATTTCGGGAGGCTATAAGTCCCTCGACTTCGTCTCGGGACTTATAACCTCCCTAAATAGCATTTCAAACCCTTCGGGTGGAACATTCGGTATTTTCCCTCCCCCGCCAGTCATCATCTATATAATACTCTCGAGTGCGCTGCATGCATCTCCACTAACATGCCATCTCACCTGTGCATTATTTGTATAATGTGTGTGTGCATGTGTGTGTGTGTGTGCGCGCGCGCGCGCGTGTGAGTGAATGAGTGAGTGAGTGACAGTAGGGAAAGGGGATTTACTATATTTACGAGATGAGAGGAATAAACTAAACGTAAATGCTCACAAGGTATGAGGTTTCGTTTTCGTTTTCTTTTTCTTCTTTTTTTGTTCAGACTATTATTATTTGATTCGGCGTAGATTAGTAAAAACAACAACAACAACAACAACAACAATACAATCACGCGCAAAGAGATAAGACCTTCGAGTGGTGATACCGCAGTTTGTTCATTGCTTTTATCTATCTCTTTTTAGTGGCGTCTAAGCGGGGTTTGAGCTGAACCTCCTCCCCCCCCCCCCAAAAAAAAAAGAAAAAAAAAAGAAAAAAAAATACGAGTGCCCAGTGATGTAGGAATTAATCTAAAAATCTTTAATTTAAAGGTAGAAATATTAAGACTTGGAGCTTCTTCAGTGCTGCTATCAAGGGAATTCCAGAATTTGGGTCCGGCAAAGGAGAATATAGATTTTTGTAAAAATCACCCTAGACAAAGGCAAATGAAATTCGTTAGATTGTCCGGTAGGATATGAATGCACAGTTTTATTTTTAATAAAAATAGAATCAAACACAAAAGGAAGGAAATGATTCAATAGTTTGTATTATCCAGGAAAATGTTCCGGGGTAATTTTTCCAAAGAATTACTAAAAAGCATACGTTCAGTTTCTTGAAGAACAATTTGTTAGCTCTTACCCAGTGAGGTAATTTATTCAACTCAGTATTCAAAGTTTCAGCGTGAAGCCAAGGCTCTGGAGGATAATGTATAATCGCAATCTATACATCTGTATATAAAAAGACATGCCACTGTGAATTGTTTTCTCGGGTGTCTTTGTTTATGAGGACACACAAAAAAAAAATTGGAAAAGTCAGTCACCTAACACCGTTTTCGCACTCATTAACTTCTCCCTCATCCACTGTTTTGGGAGCGACCTGTCAAGACGACTGGTTTTTGTTTGCAGGGGGTCCTTGTTCGGGATACTAGTCGCCTTTTGCCTTCTTGTATACATGGCTCCTTTAATAGCATGTTTTGAATAATTGATAGGCCTACCTTCTCCCATTCTCATCTTGAGCAAGAAACCGAATCGAGTTCCCTTTTTTTTTCAGACATATATATATATATAATTATATATATATATATATATATATATATATATATATATATATATACCTCCGTTGGGTGTATATCCGTCGGGAATATAGTTTGTTGAGGATGGATGAAAAGAGTTCAATGCTGTAAAGCAGAGCATACTAGGCGTACCTGTGTTTTTCTTGTCCTTAGCAAGGTGTCAGGACGTCAAAGTTTGGGATGTCGCACTAGTGCTACTTATTGTTTAAAGAATCTTTATACAGCCAAAGAACATTCATTATTCTTCATAGTCCTGTTGATTTCAGTACCACTAAAAAGATCAAACACATTATACTATAGTCACCACAAGTGGTGTAAATTTGAGCTGAAAACGAAAGCTCCCCACACATATTATACTTATGATCACAGGTTGATGTCAAATATGAAATGATAATACATTGTACTAATGACAGCCGAGAACGTAGTGTACAATTTAACAAACATTTCACATTATCTTAAATATTTTCTTTGACGAATCTCAGTCCATCCCCTAGCATTTTGGCACCGGTCGGAACATCGGCCATTGAAGCCAATGCTGCGATACCGTGCCACGCTCCTGGATAGTGCTTCCAGGTCACCTCGACACCGCCCTGCTCCAGGGCGTGGGCGTAGAAGATCCCGTCATCGCGGATGTGGTCCCTTTCGCCCGTGGCAATGAAAGCCTTGGGAAGCCCCCTGAAGTCATCACGAAATAGGGGTAAATTTCTCGGGTCGAGAAAAGCCTCTTGGATATCCTCCCACATCGTGTCATTGCCCTGGGCGAAATGCTGTTGAGGCTTGTAATATTCACGGAATGCCTGCGAAGAAAGTGATGGGAGGGATGAGGATGTTGAAGACCCTAGTCCTAACTGTAATGATGCCTCCTCCAATTTGGTGAAGATGATGCTGTGGTTCAAGAATTTCTTGTAGTTGCTCGACCTCTTGAAAGCTGCGCTCGTGTGTCGATTCGTCTCAAGGTGGTGCAAGAATTCAGGGTCTAGGTTCCCGAGGTAGTACCCCGAGATGAACTCGGCCAGTCTGGGCTTCGACATCCCACGCTTGCCAAAAGTGTGCTCGTAGAATTGTAATGACGGCGTATTACAGTCCAGGAATTGTATCCATGGATAGAAAAGGACCTGGAGTTTGAAGTTGGGTACGGTAGGATCGTCAAAGACATGCTGAGCGACCCCTGCCGCCAAATGACCACCAGCGCTATCGCCACCAACAGCTACACGAGAAGTGTCGACTCCGTAATCGGCAGCGTGCTTCAGGAAATACTTAGTGGCAGCCAGGGCATCGTCAAATGCAGCTGGGAAGACATGCTCTGGTGCTAGGCGGTAGCTGAGAAATATAATTCATAAAAGTATTGATGGCAATGATTTATATGATAGCAATGATTTACTGATGCTATAGCTGTCAAGGGTGCACGTCACGAGACCGACATGAGTAATACAATTCACGAGTCATACAGTCCATGAGTTCGACACTAAGCAAACAAGGCCCACAAGACTGACACATTGAGCCCCGTGTTGTATCTGTCGAACTCGTGGGTTGCTTTACCTAGTGTCGGACTCATGTGCTCTATTTGCCTAGTGCCGAACTCATGGGCTGTATGACTCATGGACCTGTTTTCAATGTCGAACTCGTGGGCTGTATGACTCGTGGGTGTCGGTCTCGTGGCATGTCCCCGCCGTCAACATCCTACTACATGCAATTAGATGTTCGATGCATCAAGTTCATTGGAATAGATATATCGCGAGTCTCTTTTTTTTTCAGATGTATTGAAGAGAAAAATCCTTCATTGTCCTTAGTATTCATGTTAGTTTGATACCTTTAAATGCATGTTTAGTATTTCTGATAAGCACTGCAAACAAAAGTCAACAAGCTTTGTGTTACCCACAAAATACAGCAAAATCTCATATCGCCTTTTACAAATTAGGCATTAAAAAGATTTTAAAAATATCTTGAATCTTCTTTTAGTAGTTCTGAGAGAAAAAGCATGCCAGGAAATCCATACTTACTCCACAGAAACCAACACAACGCGTAGTTCTTCAGCTAACAGTCGAGTAAAAGGACCCTGACCCCCTAAATGAGTGAAAAGAGTAGAACACAGTTCATGAAAATCGAATAATCAATGCGTTTACTTTTGGATTATGTAAATCCATGACCTTATCTATTTATTTGGCCTAACGAAGTCACTTCACTTTAAGGAGAAGAAGAATATTTTGTACAAATCAACCATTCCTGCTGGGGCACGGCATTTAATCGGAGAATATCGCTTCCGAGCCCGAAGTCAAACATTAAACACGTGGGCTTTTGAGAATTTCGGGGTGTGTATGTAATGTTGATGAAAGATATGCCAGGTTCTACAATATTCCGACGTAAGTCTGGTCTTCGTGGATATCAGTAAAATTTTCATTTTCTGTAAATTGTGAGTGTTTTGTACTTTCAGTACACTCTTCAATGTTTTTATTTAGCAGTATTATCTGCATTTCTAATGATCAAAACAGGCGAAAGTCTGTTTTGTTCTCAAAGACCTACAGTTTAAAGCCACACATACTTGCACTTCCTAGGGCGTATCCACCCCCGTGAAAGTAAACGAAGCCAGGGAGAATTTCGTCGCTGCTCCTCAATGGTTCATACAAGAGCACCTGAACACCAGCAAAGTCAGTATACCGAGCGGAAACATTCGAACCAGGCACGGGAAGGTCCGGGGCTGGCATAGGCAGCTCCATCGCGAAGCGATGAAACTGGACGTAGAAGTTCTCAAGGGGTTGAAATAGGCTCCAGACGTTGCACTGTTTGCAAATGAAATCGTCACCAAGAGCTTCATCACTCTATGATTAAACATTGAGTCATCACAAAAGTGATTGCGTTTTGAACCTTTAGAGCTGGCATAGACTGCATAATACAACCCTAGAATACGACGGATGAAATGTTGCAATATCTATATCCACTCATACTTTACGTAAATTCAAATCATTACGTGTATAATATATACATATAATCTTACAAAACTGACATCAGGGTGTAAGAATATTATGTGCAAAAAGCTGTAAGCTTTCAACTGTGATAGACTATATATGAACAATCATCTGCACTGTATTAGTTGAATATCCCATATCAAAGGCATTATTTACCATCATTTTGCAGATGAAACAAAAACTCATCTTTAGTGTTTCAAAATAGTTCTAAAATGTGAGTTAGGAATAAAAACAATCACTGTAAAGATGTTAATCATTATAATCAGTGTTTATTAAGTGTTGTTAAAAATACAAAATATGAACAATAGTTATAATAAGATTGTTTCTAGACTAAACCGTCTACAGTTATGGTGTAGGGGTTAAAATAATGATTTCTCCTTATATTTTAAGCTTTATTGCAAAAATTGTTCATGGTAGGATGTTTTGTAATACAACTGGCCTACACATATTTATGCATCAGATACTGTAAGTCGAACATTTGTTTAATCATTTCTCCCAATTTCCTGTTGAGAGCTTGATTGGTATTACGTGCTTATGACTTTTTAATGCTCTGTTAGGCTTTTACAGCAGCAGCAACAACAACAACAATAACAACAACAACAACAACCACAACAAAACAGTTGTAGAGTGGCAAACACCTGGCGCAGTCATCTAAACTCACCAGCACAGCTGCCGACTCGAGCCCTGCAACGATGAACCGGAAGTGCATTGGGTCCGCGAGATCTTCCGGGATAGGTGTGTAGAAGACGTACCCAAGAAAGAGAACTCCAATCAACGCCGGAATGGTTGTCACACTTCTCATGATTGGATATCTAACGCTTATAAACATGCAGTGGTAGAAGGTTGTGTTTTTAAAACAGGTGGGGACAGATGGAATGGAAGTGTAAGCCTACATTAATGTAGAAGGTACATCGGACAATGGCACAATAATACCAGACTGGTTAACCCACCTCAAAATTTATCTTACTCCAGCTCTTTCTCAAGTGAGGTGAACTCTTTCCATCGCGTCTTTCTCTATATAGCTTCCTCTCACGTGAACTCTTTCGATCTTCCGATCATTACTCTACGATAGGAATCTACGCAAACTTTTTGATCTTCAGAGCACGTTTTATAGCTGATAGCGTCTGAGAGTCGAGTTGAGTTCAACTTTGATTAAAGGCGTTTTAAAGAACCAATGATTAACCATGACGTATTTTATTCATGCAGAGGGGAAAATACAAGGTGAATGTGACTTTGTGTACTTTGAATAAAACGCAATAGTTATCATCTTCGGTAGCGCCAAAGTTCAATGACTATGAGACATAATCAATCTCAAATTCATAAATCAAACATGTCAAACGAACGTTGTCAGCATTTGCTTCCTGATATAGCGGGGTTTCAACAAAGTTTGGACCACATCGTACGATATCAGGTTCATTGTGTGTACCTTGCTCATTCCAATATGATATACATAGGCACGTGTGTGGCAGTGAGGAATAAACCTTGGATGATATGCCGTCCCTAAGTCTGTCGATCAGGCCTTCTATCCTATCTTGTTTTATCTTTTCCTTTACCAGAAGATTTCCTTCTATTCCCTGCATAAAAGGCATAATTTACTATTTGCAGATGAAGCAAAAACCCAGCATTAGTGCTTTAAAATAGTTCCAATATGTGAGTTTGGGATAGAAACGACCACTGTAAAAATCAATATTAAGTATTGTTAAATACACAAAATGTGAACAGTAGTTATAATAAAAATGTTGCCAGACTAAATTGTCTACAGTTATGGTTTCATGAGAAAAATCTGATATCTCCTTATATTTTAGACTTTATTGCAAAAATATTATATGGTAGAGTGATTTTTGATACAACAGACCTACACATACGCATCAAAATGTAATACTGAATGTGATGTCTTGAACATTTTTTAAATCACTGTTCCCAAAGGTAAATAGGACTATGCTGGCCTCGGGTTTCTAGGTACCACTAGATCCTATCCAGTCAGCTAACTGTATAATGTACAACAACACTGTATGAGTACATCAAACATGCATTTCTTGGATCACAATATAAATTGAACATACATGTATGTAATCCTTCATTAAAACACAAAAAGGTTTGCTTCTTCTGAACAATAGTACACTGTCTTGTCCTACATCATTATACATACACATTTTGTATCCATGCATGTATTCACTACACATCATGAAATGGCACCTCTGTAATGTCATTATCATCCATCATATGGTTACACTGTAGCAATGTTGCAATCAATTTTCTGTTGCAATGTCAACAAGAAAAATAATGTTTAGAGGCCGTAATATACATGTAAAGACATTATACCAGACTTACAGACTCTTCCAAGCTTTACCCTTGGGGTCGACGCACTCGGATTGTGATCCTGTCCCAAGCTGTGAAATGATGCAATAAATTGCAACGGTTTGTATGGAAAATCCAAATTAACGTACACGACACATTTTAATTTCTATGTCTACATGTAGCACTACGCTTGCCTTCAGGTTTCCACAAAATAAATACTTTCCTTAAGCCAGACCTGCTTAAAATCCCCCTCACACCTTAGCGAATGTAGGGGGACGAAGGGGGACGAATGGGAAAAACGCACGAAATGCGCGCGAATTCAACGATTTCAAATAAAATTGCCTTCAAATCATCCGATTATAAACTAAAGTCAAATATGATTAACGAACGGTAAGCGAAGGATAAATATGAGATGCGAAGGATAGCGATTTTTCGGTTCACTTCTTTGAGTAAATGGCGGCCGAAGGCGAGCGAAGGGTTGATATGACCCGATAACACGAACGAACAATGAGCAATGGTTTGATATGGCGTGCGATTGGAAACGAAGACAAAAGAATATAGATCAGGCGTTCTCGTACGTGTGTGTGCGCTCCTCGGGGAGTATAAAAGCGACCAGGTCAGTCCAGATTTCAGTGCGGCCAGAGAAATCATCTACGCAACATTTACATTTAAAGGACGTCAAAGATAAACAGTAAAATCAGCCGGAAGATTCCAGTATTTTTGGCACTGTAAACATTAATGGGTTTTTTCGCAAAAATTGTGCGAGTACGTGGAAGGTGATAGTCATCACGATGACGAGTTGGGTAGATATGAAAAGAGTTATTTCTTATGAACATAAGTGCAAAAATGTCAGGAAGCTCATCAATTGAAAATTTATACATAAAAATACCAACATTATAATGAAACAAATTTTTACATAGTTTGTATTTTTTTGCAAGAGATTTTAAAAAGTACAGTTATGAATATTTTATGATAATCAGTGGCACATAAATCTGTAACGCTGGATGCATCTGGAAGGGATATAGGTTAGGGCGGTCCGCCGACTACAGTTATTTAGTTAACTTGCCCAACGCCTGGCAGCCCTGTCAGGTGCATTCAGTATTACGGTATTTTTCGTGTTATTGTATTGATTGATTGTTTTGAGCTTTGTAATTGATTATGTATTGCATGTTTTCTGCCAAATAAAATAATAATGATAATGATAATAATAATAATAATAAAATCAATCAGTTTCAGATTTTTGCTTCTACACAAAAGATCATTTTGTGTGAAATAAATATCCAATATTATCAATTATTCTTAAAGCACGTTTTTGAAGAAGAAAAAGGGTATCAAGCAAAAACTGAAATGAATTGCCCCAATTGCTGTCATTTTAGCAAAAAAAAAAATATCGAAACAGTAACAATGGAGGTGAGGTGATAACAAATCTGACGTACCCCTAAATTGACTCGACCTACCCCCTTTCCCTTATTGTATTATACCTACCACCAACATCGCACCAGATAAATGTGTAGTCACTGTCCACCATAGCCAACAGGATTATACTAAAAAGCCCTCGTAGTTGCAGCATAGCGAGCCGGACAGAGGAGGCTTTCTGATGGCCACATGCTTGCCATCAATAGCTGCCACACAGTGGGGAAAATTCCACCGCTTGTAGAATCCACCTCCAGCAAGTTGTTTCCATCCATCAGGGGTTGAAGGGGCTGTCATGACTTCATCTGCATACTCGTCACATATGGCCTGACACACTTCCCTGGCCACTACAGATAGGGCGTTTTCAGGCACCCTCCACCCACCCTCCACCCATACTTCATGTCGGAGTACTTGGTGCCAGACATAAGATGACGGAGAGTAGCTGCCA